>NW_027041053.1:280000-305407 GCF_037179485.1 Ochlerotatus camptorhynchus
ACAAAATACAAATTCGTGAATTTTTTTGGCATTTAAGTCTCTCAATTAACAACTGTGGAAGTGCTTCTAGAACAGGCCTGAACAACGGTTTTAAACCACGGGCCAAATGTTAGAATTTTACATTTTCTTCCCACATTTTTACAAAAGCAGAAACTTTTGTGTCATTTAACAAGCATTAAAAATTGCTAAATTAAATAAAGAATCTAAAGGAACGATCTTCAGCAGTATGTATGTATGTATGTATGTATGTATGTATGTATGTATGTATGTATGTATGTATGTATGTATGTATGTATGTATTCAATCTAACCCCCACTGGCCGGCAGTGGTATTATGGAAGAAATTTGCTTACAACAATCCTTGAAGCAGGAAATAATTTAAAGCAAGTTTAGTTCCGGACTTAGAAACCGATAGCTCTACTGCAGATTCAGCAACCCATTTCAGAATGCCTGGTAATTCACGTCCATTCCGAGGTTACTTTCACATACAATAAGCCCCGCATGTAAACACTACCGTTATCATATGAATAATGGTACTGCAAACACACTTCCAGATTTCGAAATGTGATGCTTCGAAATCTGGCGCGTATTTAGTAATATATGAAAATATGCATTTATGATTGATTTATAATCAGATGGATCTCACCAAATTCTGCCTCCGAAAAAGCACCGTTTGGTTCACTCGCGGTAATCGAAAAAATCTTCCGCGTTGTTTTTACAACCTAACACAACATTTTTCATCACATGCGAAGTTTTTCATTTGCACCGAAGTTTTTTTTTTTCGCGTACATCCTCCGGAAGGCAGAACGCCAGCAACAAGAACAAAAAAACGGTAAAACTCTTCTTGGGAGGGAGGCAAAGCACCAAAAAGAAGCGAAAAGAAAAACCGACCGACACCACAGCAACACAGCTACTCGAAACAGAGTTTTCACGTTAATTACAATATCACTAAAAATCTTCTTAAAACGTGATCTTAATTTTCACTTATCTACACGCGAAAACTTATTTTTTTTTATTTGGTACAATTAAAAAACAATGTGGAAAACAGATAAAATCAGCGCCAGCGAAAACTAACCAACCGTTTGCGGGCAGAGCCTACTGCCTCAAGGAACGATCTTCAGCAGT
Source organism: Ochlerotatus camptorhynchus (assembly GCF_037179485.1). Lineage (NCBI taxonomy): Eukaryota > Metazoa > Arthropoda > Insecta > Diptera > Culicidae > Ochlerotatus > Ochlerotatus camptorhynchus. The sequence goes on from NW_027041053.1 coordinate 281,125, forward strand.
GTTTCAAAATTCAACTTTTTATTTATGCTTGTTAGTTTGGTCTGTAGCTTAGTGATTTAGGAAGGATGTCGTTTTTATATGCGATGTTGACTTAAACTGTTGCAATTTACGATACTGTATGTACATTGTTATCTGACTTCTGGTTGTCTGGACACTACCCAATTGCGATATGACTCGATTGCAGGCCTATTGAATGCTCCTGTTAGCCGCGCAGGTTGTATAAAGACGCGGATTGTCCCAACTACCAAACGATGAACAATGAGAGAGCAGGGCATCCATTTCCGCTACTATAACTGACATCTTTGACATGATCTTCCAGACTGTTTCTGAAACCAGTCAAAACCCGGGTCGCCAAAGAAATGGTGATAGTAAGTAGAAAGGCTCTCAGAGCAGTTATGCAACTTCCATTAGTCCACCCTAACAGAGAAGCCTCCTACACTCTCTACAGATCCTAGCGCGACGGGTACTGACAGCACGGGGGCAACAATCACGAATTTCGGCGGAGCTCACATCATTGTGATGAATATAGTTGGCGAGGATGACTGCAACAGACTACTCTTCCTAGCATTGCGCACTGCGATGCAAGTGTGAAACAGTAAAGGCCGGCGCACAATAGATACGTTTTCAGGTTTTTTGACAGTTAGCCCATGCATTATCTGTCAAAAAACCCGAAAACGTATCTATTGTGCGCCGGCCTTAAGCTGTTTTGTTCTGTCGTACCTCCATCAGTTTTACTGCTGTCAGTTTGCCCAAAAGTATCAGATTGCCCAAAAATGTCAAAATAATGTGAGCTATAGACAATTGCACGGATGGATTTGAGTTCACTCACTCGACAAAAAGTGACACAACAGCGGGGCCCTGTTTACCAAAAATAAACACATGAATAATGCTCGCGTAACATTTGAAACGGGCCTATCAACTTTTGTACACAAAACTTGTTAAGTCTTTTTCGTGCGAACCGAATACTCCCACGCAAACTAACAGCACCATCGGGTTGGGGAAATTCTCCCCTTCCCGATAGTGCTCTTGGTTTACGTAGACGTACTTCGGTTCTCGTGAAAAGGACCTAGCAAATTATTTACAAAAGTTGATAGGCCCTTTTCAAATGTTACGCGAGCATTATTCATGTGTTCATTTTTAGTAAACAGGACCCCGCTGTTGTGTCACTTTTTGTCGAGTGAGTGAACTCAAATCCATCCGTGCACTCGTATATGGTGCATCTATATGTGGTTGACAGGTATAGAGTTACCCTGACTCGATGTCAATCATAAAAAGTCTAGAACAATAGGGAGCTTGCTGGTGTTAGAAGCAAAAATGTTGTAAACATTGCTAAGAAGGCGAATGACGATGTCATGGCAGCACAGCACTCCATACTGCGAATGGTAGACGTCTCGGCACAGAAAACCGCTGTTGCGTGTAAAAACATAAAGATTGCGATGAAATACGAACACCACTAAACATTTCCACATTTCACTAATGCCAATAAGCCGGTTACATGATTACCTCTCACCCCAGCAGGCCTGGGTTCAATCCCAGTCTGCGCCGCCGGGATGTTCTGAGGCATAACATCTCTGATCACGCCGTCCTTCGGAAGGGAAGTAAAGCCGTTGGTCCCCGGTTCTTGAGTTGATGGGTCGATAGGTAGGGTCCAGATGTGGGAGTTGCCTCCTGGCGTCGGTAGCATTGGTGCTTAGCACGGAAAACAAGAACGATGAAAAACAAATCAAGAAAAAATTTTAAGCTTTAAAAAGAGTAGAGATTGCTTTTATTTTAAAATATCCGTATTTTTATGTGTTCCTGGTATAGTTGAAGTAGCCAGAGTCAATTTTATAATAAGAGTCCCGCCAAGAGTGAAACCAGAAGTACCAATCAAACTGTCAAGCGAGGTACCAAACAATTAAAGTAAATAAACATTATTGTTCCCACAGCCACACACTACGAAAAAAATCATGTAAATTTCGGTTCTCTGAGACAAAACAATCAGTTGAAAGTAACGAGAAAATCAATCGAATTGCCTATGTTTGAGAACACTTAATTTTACATGAAATGTTTGTTTACATCCCATGGTTTACATCCAATATGGATTACGTCTAGTGTAAAAGTAGTTATTTCTAAGGGTGCAGCATACTACAAGTATTGCATTAATTACTGACAATATTTTAGTAAGGTTAAATTAAAAATATTACTTCGCTTTATTTAGTACATTTTGGTAATTATAAGTTGTACAAAGCACTTGTTTGAACATTTTTCTCGTTCTATTATTGTTTTTGTCTTCCAGAAGTCCCGTTACCGACATGACATTTTTCACTTCTGAATGAAAGTCATCCAATGCTAATGCAAAAATCTGGTTGCCGTTTAAACCCAGGCCTGCTGGGGTGAGAGGTAATCACACTTACCACTTCACCACCGGCGCCGCTATCTTGGACTTTGTATTACAAAGTAGTGAAGGTTTGGATAGCTAAAAATTCACCAAATGGAACACAGCCATAGAAGCGTGCACAAATCAAATTCTGTACATCTCTTCGTGTGATCGAGTCAGTCATTTGACCAGCATAAATAAGCACGGTTGGTTGGGCTGGCTCTAGCAGAAATTTTCGAGGCAATTTTCGAATCCTTGACCAGGTCAAAACAATCATATCTTTCAATGTTTTTTTTTATCATCCCAGAGCTATATGAGTGGAACGTATCATTGTGTATCATTGCATTAAATATAATTGATGCTGACGCTGATGGAGCATTGTTTCTTCCAATTTATGCCGGCCATAACGGCCATAAAAGTTCTTGGAATTTCCAAAACCGTCTGCTTGTTTTGCTGTCTACAAATCCAGCCTTGTTACGTTGGTGACAAATGCTTTTCATATTGACGATTTCTACAGCATTAGATCAATAAATAGGCAGAAATTGTGTACTCCCAACACATGTTTGATTTCTCATACATTTTCTTTGGTGTCAGTGATGTATTTGGATGTGATTTCCAAGATGAAATGATTTTTTTAAAAGCTAAACTGCACTTTATTTATCCTTATTTACCTTGATTATTAAATTTCAAACTGATTTACTTATTTCGGTATGTTTCACTAAACTCTTATAGTCGTTAAAGTTGTTCGCCAGTACCTTGCTTGTTGGCTGTTTTATCGAGTTTTGCTCCCTTAAAATCCTCATAGCCATGCGCATTGGATTGGCACTTGACGCCCTGGTGGCATGATACTTTGTGAAGAATTTCTGCCACGAGGTCCATAAGCACACACCACGCAATTTGTCAGTTGAGAGAGCTCTTGACATTGGCAGCATTAATGTCGCACTTCAAAGAGACATCGTCGCGGGAAATGGACACGAGCGCAAAGTTTGTCTTGAAATTAATGGAATAATTCAGAAATTTACTACGCTGGCTAGAAGGGCAAACGATGGATATCTGTCTCAGTTTTCTCCATCTCCTTCTGATACGTAGCTATTCCTTGCTGGTTGGATCCATGAATAACAATGATTTTACATACATGATAAGCGGGCGGGACTGGATATTTGCAAACGTGACATGCATTTGGATGTCTCGTCTGACGTGAAATGTCTGTGGTGGAAATTATTGCATTGATTGCTGATTTCTGTGATACGAAGATAGCATCACATCTACATATAATTGATTTTTTGAGTTTACGGATGATTTATTGCTACAAGCAACGTTACAAAAATGTATGTACCGTGGAATATTATTGTCTTTATTTGAACTTGTATTTGTATTTGTATTAGATTTTTGCTGCCCTCTATCATAACATTTTTATTACATTGCTGATTGCATCTGAAATTGGACTGCCCCAAAAATGCAACAAGTTTGATACAAGTGCACGTTTCCTTCAAATTGACTTTTTGTCTTCGAAGCACTTATTGCTTGCATCATACAATACCCAATAATGACTACAAAGTAAGCATTTTCGAGATCAACTGGGATTACCCATTAAATGAGTAAAATTTTACCCATTTATGAGTAATTACAACTACAAAAACAAGTAGTAGGTATTCATTTTTGAGTAGCAAATACTCATAAATGGGTAATATTTTTACTTTTATTCCCTCGAAAATGCTTACTTTGTAGTCATTAGTGGGCATTTTCCGATTACCGTGTAAGGGACAAATACACCGAAGACACCAAGATGATTTAGACGGAAATTCGCACTTTAATAACACTGTTTAATAAATGAAAACGCGCTGATTAGTCCAGTTTGGTATGGAAAGGGGGGTATAGTTCTTCCTTATCAAAAAATATTAGACTCATATTTTTTTATTCTGCGATTAGGGTGACCATTTCCGTGTTAGGGTGATCGAAAAAATCTGTTTTTTTTTCAAAAATGCATTTTTTCATAACTTTTGAACCTCTTGACCGATTTTTACTATTGACCCTTCAAATGAAAGATGTTCTAATTTTATTTTTAAGAAAAATTACGAAACACTCAGATTAATTTATATATTTGATTTTGTATGAAAAAATACGTCACAAATGCCTTTTCTTGATTTTCACTGCGAGGGTCTTCAACAACTTCTTATTTTAGTATTTTTAATTGAAATATCATTTAATTTTAATTTTTTAATTTAAAAAAATAAGCGATATCGAAGAAGTATTTTTGTAGATACATTTTTTTTTTAAATAAAAAATCATTGTTTCGCAATATATACACCACATGTGCATGGAAACGAAGAAGACGCAAGGTAGTTCACAATGCGTATCCATCGAGACACAGCAGCTGTGACTAACGAAATCTATGAGTAACTTACAAGCTGGGTGCAACATTCAGTTCAACCTGCGGGCTGTCCATAAACCACGTAGACCAAGTTTTAAACGTTGCAGATCCTACCTTTCCCCTCGTATACTAAAATTTTAAAGCGTGTCGTTACAATACTCCTCCCATAGGACCCTTTCCATGACAAGTTGCGAAAAAATTCCAAACGGAAGCAATGCCAAAATCTTTTTGCATGTTTCATCAGTACCTACGAGTCCAAGCTGTAACTCATAGGTATGTATATCACTCGTTCGTAGGCAATGACTTTTACATAAGCTCCAGCCCAATAGGCTTCGTGGTGTTAGTGACATTTGGAAATGTTTGGGGGTGTTTGTATTTATTCGCAATGTTCATTTATTTACCTGAAACAGCTGTTTGTAGTGACGTCATTGCTTACGAACGAGTGATATACCTATGAGTTACAGCTTAGACTCGTAGGTATATCACTCACTCGTAGGTACGATATAATGAAAATGAAACGTAAGTGTTCAATGTGTGGTGTTTGAATGTTGAGTTCATGTGCCAGAAAAAAATCACCAATAATTGTATGTTTCTCTTAAAGCTTGATAAAAATCCTACAAAATCATACCTCTAGCGTTTTTGTACTTTATTTCCCCTTGTAGAAATTGCCTATTTTGTGCGGCCAAATTCTAAATGGAACAAACTTTAGTCAAACGCATACTACTTTTAACCTCCTCATTCTAACCTATTAATGCATGAGGGAACTTGATGATTTTCTTCAAATCCACAGTCGCTTTGAATGAAAAAGAGTATCGGCCCTTATTACGGGTGTCACTTCACGGTGAAAACTTAACCGCAAGTGACCACTGGTCACTCGCGGTTAAGTAATTGCCGTGTAAATCAAACAGAAATCACTTCACCGTGACATCGGTAATAAGGGCATATCAATTTTTAATTTGATAAAGTAGAGGCGCTTATCGAAGCAAAGGTGGATTTCAGACTGAGGCTGTGAGAGGGTTTTATTTATGTTGATTTTTCGTATTTTTTGTATAGTAAATAGAGGTTTACTTTAGACAAAGCTTGAAAAACTGGTTTGAAATGATGTGAGTACACTGAAGTTGCTTTTTCCGCAGGTTTTTTACACGTTTTTTCCGCGTTTTTTTACGCGGATTTTAGAATTTGCACGGTTTTTTTTACGTGGATTTCGGAATTTACGCGGTTTTTTTTTTGCGCGGATTTTGGAATTTACGTGGTTTATCGTTGTGCACAGGAGTCGGTTATTACGCGGGTTTTTTACACGGTTAAAAAATACGGTTTTTTTACGCGGATTTCGCAATTCACGCGGTTTTTTTACGCGGCACGTATACCCCGCGTAAAATACGACTCCAGTGTATGTTTAACCAGCTCTTTGCGCTCGAGTATAGAGTGTCTATCCCAGCTCTTTATGTGGCGATTGAAGGTGTGGTCACCGAAGCGAGTCTGACCCCCGAGATCTTGGAGAAGCAGGCGGTTGGCCGTTTAGAGAACCCCTTGCTTCCTCCGGTGAAGATACTGGATGTCCAAAAACTGGGCTCAGTATCTGTCAGCGAGGGTAAAAAGAGTTTTACCCCCACATACTCATTTCGTGTAATCTTTTCTGGTTCAGCCCTTCCTTACTACATCGAGCTGGGAAAACTTCGACTGCCTGTGCGCTTGTTCGTTCCTCGGGCCAAAACTGTAAGCAGTTGGGACATACGGCCTCCCACTCCGGGTGGCAGCAAGGCACGCTGCTCCGAATGTGGGGAGAAGCATGAGGTGGCGCCTGTGCAGCTACTATACTAAAATGCGTGTACTGCAAAGGATCTCCTTCTCATGGTCTCTCGTCGTGCGGGGTGTACAAACAACGCAGGGAGAAACTAGAACACTCTCTTAAGGAACGTTCCACGTGGTATTTTTCAGAAATGCTTAAGACAGCCAAGCCATCGACCAACGACGAAAATCACTTCGCTCTTTTTTCAGACGACGAGTCCGACTCTGACTTGGCTGAGGATAGAATTCCTTTCAGTTTTCCGGAAGTTTCTTCGCGGAAACGAAGACGCATCCGTTCACGGATAGTCGCTGATCAGAAACCTCAAATCAGCTTGCACAAATCACACAGTTTTGAGGACATTCCGGAACGAGGATCCATTATCTTGTGTCAGAGGGATGATGAAGTGGCGTATCCAGAAACACAATTTAACAAGAGAAGGAAGTAGGATTGAAGGTAAACAAGGAGTACATGGGAACATCGAAAACTGTAAGTATACTCGATCTATTCTAGTACTCTTGTATAAAACCTATTGTAAACCGGCTAGATCGTAGTCGTCGTCGCCGGGACGCATAGTCATGTGAGGATTGCCAGATCTGTGATCACTCATGATAAAGCACACAAGGTTCTCAACATTAAATACATTGCACGGCAACACTATCTACTCATATGTACTAGCTTAAAGCTATTGTGGTACCACCTGTTATCTCTTTTTCTCTGACGAAAATTGAAATGGAGAGCCTGTTGTCAGTTTTCGTTGTTATCTGCACTTCTTTTGTATAATGCAAGACCATAGGCCAAAATGATTAGGGGTGAACACATCGGGCTAACATTTGCTTGCAAGCCCTAAGGTATTTGTAGTTTCATTTTTGTATTATATATATTTTTATACTCACTGAGTGTAAAAGAGACTATAATTAAAAAAATAAACATCTCAAGAACAACATGTGAAAAGGGCATATAAGCTTTTTGTAAACAAACCTTCTTATGCCCTTTTCTCGCCACCCATATGACACCAATGGAAACCAGGGTGCATTCCATTCATTTTAGCTAAAAAATTGTTTTATTAAATTATACAATAATAAGATATTATAATGATATTTTATATGTGTAAGTAACAAGAAAAGATTGTAATGTTTGTGTTTGACGCATAAAACCTGCAAATTTAGCTTTGGCAGAGCCACAATGAGCGATTTTCTAATCGTCGCTTCGCGAAGAGTGAAGAGCGAAGAGTGGGTAAGATAAATGACAAAATCGCTTATTGCGACACTCGTGTAGCAAAATTGGCAGGTATTATGTGTTAAAAACAAACTTCACACTCTTTTCTTGTTGCTTACACAAACAAAATACTACTATAATAGGGGAATTTACGTATTCTCGTCAATCTAAGCAGCGTCCGAACTTCTATTAGCGATTTCTCAGCGTCACACACATACATGACAGGTTTGTTTGTTGACATTTATCTGCTGCTTGCTGTTCTACCAATTCCAATCGACAGAATTGATCAAAACGGGTTGAACATGTTTTTACAACGCTCCAAACTTCTCAGGTGAGAGTGACTATTGTCGGCAGTCTCTTTTTCTTCGGCACCCTTTCCATTTGAACTGCGTGTTAACCAGCTGTTCTATTATCGGCAACTCGAAATCAGCCGTATTTTGTAGTATGTATATTTCATTTAAAGAAAAATATGGTATAACAGGAATTCACAGTCATACAAATGTAATCAGATTGAAGCTGAAAAGGTAAGAGTAGCATTCCTGCTACGCATCAGTCATAGGATTTTTCCAAATCAATTATTAGGCGTGATTACCCCCGCCTCCTGAATTAGCAATTTCGCACAATCTGCTTACAAGATGTGTACGCTCATTATCACGGTCATAAAACAGTAACGTTGGTTATTTTTGAATTTGATGCGCTTGCGACCTTTACCTGCAGACGCTGAATTATTATTGTTTATTACACATAGCGAGACCGTTAAGCATGTCTCATGGTTATGCCGAATTGCAACCTTTGCAAGGGCGTCACCCGAGCTATGTTTATGTTGTCTCAGTCGGGTTATTCCAAATATTGTCAATAAACTGTCTGTGCGAGGTAGCATGAATCTAGGTAACTCTAGTCGTAGGAAATATAAATGTAAGCTGAAGAGAAAATAAGGAAATCTTTCCTAATCTAGACACGGGAGAGTGTGGACTTAATTTTGATGACAAGTCCGTAGTGAAGCATCAACGGGAGAGATGCTATTTAAGGAATCGGCTTAATACATTCAGCGAAGAGTTTTGATGGGAAAATACAGTGAAATAAACGTTTCAATTTCGGTTGCCGAAAACAGTCAATGGGTGCCGAAGCCATAATTTACCCTATCTTATTATTCCATAATTTAATAAAACATTTTTTTATCCAAAATGAATGGAAGGCACCCTGATGGAAACCATCATGATCACCGGGTAGGGGAAACTTTACCCTTCCCGATGATGTTGTTGGTTTGCGTGGGCAACCCTCGGTTGGTGAGAAAAGGGCCTACAAAGGTTTGTTTACAAAAAGCTTGTATGTCCTTTTCACATGTGGCTCTTGATCTGATCTTTAGAAATGTTGTAAACCCTAATAAAACAAACCAATAATGTTATGGGGCATCACGAAGGTTCACTCATTCTATCATTAAGTCAAATCATGGTATCACCTAGTTCAGTCTGCAGAACTTCAAGGTCTTATATCCGGGATTATTTGGATAATCCAACAAAGTTATTTTTAAACACTATTAATAATGATAAGTCTCCGTGAAGTACCAAATGCTCAAAAATTCTGAGTGGACATCGAACAATGTTTCGATTTACCTTTAAAATATCTCAGGGTCAATTTGGAGGATGATAAATATTTTGGTAACACATCTTTGTATTCCACAAAATGTGGTTTGGCTTCAAATTTTAAGAATTATTAATACTGCGCTTCTCCTGCTCAGGTCCATTGTATTGATGTATGCTTTTAACAACATATCAAAACAACATTCAGGCTCATTTTTTGCAGTGAGACTCTTTGATTTTATACGAACTCATGATTCCATGAGATTTTGGAGACCTAGAACATCAACATGTTAGTGTAAGTCTCATTTCATATATTTTACTACACAGTCAGGGCTGGTAGCAGCTCATTTTTTTTGAGTCAGTCACTAAAATCACCTTTTTCACAAAAAAAAGTCACTTGTATCTGTCCAAACATCGAAAAATTATGTAGTAGATCCTTTTTTCAGAAGTTCTTTTCCTAGTCCATCAAATCGTATTCTTACAAGTCCGGAATCAACAAATTTCCAAGTCCAGATTTTAGAGAAATTCTATGTCCAAAATCATGAAATCTTTTCTATATTTTAGAAACATTTAAATTTTTTAAGGGCTGTGAAATTACATTCTTACGTATAAATAATTCTAGGTTATATTAATTTGTTTGTAAGGTAATGCGAAGATAAAATTGCGTCCCAACCAGTCCTAATGGTGACGCATTACCTCTGACCGCTTTCATGCTCTTAGATTAGCATTGTAAGTCCCTCCTATATGAAGAATTGAGGCGCAGGGTACCAAACTGTTCCATAGCATAATTCTCCAAGTAGTAGAGACTTACAATGCTAATCTAAAAGCATAAATAGAGGCACCGTCTGAGCTTTTCAGTGCTTGGTATAGGAATCCGTATTCTGTGATAGAGAAATTCCTTTTTTCCCACCACAGAAACACCCCGTTTTTTTCTGGAAATAATATATATGTGTTGACAAAACGCACGAAATCATAAAAACATAAAATGATTACTCAATCTGTAGCTAAAAGATGTACCGAGAATTGATTGGAAGGATTTCAAGCAAACATTTTCTGATCAATTACGAAATCTCGCATGAAAATAGGTACAAAATTGTGCACCCTATTTTTTAGCATTATTTTTTAGCGTTCTGAAGAAAGTCCTACCTTAACTACCTTGGATTTTTCTTTGGAAAATAATTTCCCTTCATAGAGTTTTTTTCAGAATTTTTCTAAAATAAGTTTGAGATTCTCTCTGGGAGAAACTAAAAGTCTCGCTAATAAAGCATTAAAAAATCTCTCTGGGAGTGTTCGCGAGTGGACTGTATGCTTTTTAACCTTCTTCTTAATGGAAACTGGCAGACATTCCGAAAGACAACAATTTTATATCAGGGTTTCGAAAACTCGGATGAAAACACATGTTATTTAAACTGTTCCTTAAACCACTATATTTACACTTATTTACATTTATTTACATTTATTTCCTACTGACCACACTCTCACATGACCAAACATGATCTTCACTTGGTGGAAGCTTTCGGAGAATGATAATGGCTTCCCGTCTCCTGGTAAAGTTTCTCCTCACGTTCGTGCTATCTCGTTCTCGATTTGTTGCGACGTTCGTGTAGCGGTACGTTGCTTATTCGTGGATCTCAGCAGGCTGCGACCGGGTGATATACTGTCAAATATTTTCCTTCATTCGCCCCCCAGTGGGGAGAGGAGCCAGCTTGTGGATTGGACGTTTCAACAGTCCGGCCTTGGTCTGGACATCTACAACCCGGACCATTCCGTCTGCTCCTGCATAGGATTTTTTCAACCTTCCCGATCTTCCAATACTGAGGCGGTAAGTTGTCGTCCTTCATAAGAACGACCATTCCCGGATTGATATTACCTCGTTTCTTTGTCCATTTTTGGCGTAACTGCAATTCCAACAGGTACTCTTGGGACCAGCGTTTCCAGAAATCACTGCGAAGGCGCTGGACGTATTGCCATCTGGAGAGTCGGTTGACTGGGATTCCTTCGTAACTTGGCTCCGGGATGGCAGTCAATGGTCGGTCAATCATAAAATGACCTGATGTCAACGGTTCAGGCTCCGACGGATCATCGGAAAGTGCGTACAAAGGCCTAGAGTTAAGCTGCGCTTCAATCTGGCAGAGCAAAGTCGAGAACTCCGGCATTGTGAGTAGGCTCGACTGACAAATCTTCTTCAATACGGTCTTTGTACTCTTAACTCCAGCTCCCAGATTCCTCCCATGTGCGGTTCGTTTGGGGTAATCGCGCTCCATTGAATCTGTCGGATATGGCAGAACTCGAAAATCTTCTGCTCGGTCACCTGCTGCTTGAAGAGCCGACAGAATTCGTTCAACTCGGTCCGAGCACCAATGAAGTTGGTCCCGTTATCGGGAAATATTTCCTCAGGGACGCCACGACGAGATACAAACCGATGTAAAGCGGCAATAAAGGTATCAGACGAAATATTTTCAACAACTTCTAGATGAATTCCCCTCGTCACCATACACACAAATACGCTTATGTATAGTTTTAAAGGTGCCGCTTTTCTGCTAGTTTGCTTGATGAGGATAGAACCAGCGAAATCAACACCAACCTTGAGGAAAGCGGGCGCCTTATCGCAACGAGCGACGGGAAGATCGCCTATACACTGGTTGGCTATCGGCGGTTTGATCTTAAAACACCGCACGCAATTTCGCGTTACCTTACGCACAGCAGATCGAGATCCCAAAACCCAAAACTGTCGACGAAGCTATGCGAGCAATGCCGAAGGTCCAGCATGAAGGTTCTCACGGTGCAATGCAACAATCAAGCTCTGGACGATTAATTCATGGCTTGGCAAAACGAACTGGTGCTTTACTCCGTATGGTAAACTTGAATGACGCAGTCGTCCACCAACACGAATCAAAAGATCATCCAAAAATGGGTTTAGCTTGAAAAGCCTCTTGCAGTACTTACCAGACGCGATGTTGGTAATTTCTTCACCAAAGTGCTGCAATTGAACCATCCGAACAATTACCTTCAACGACTGCGTTAATTCGAACATGGTTGGGTAACATTGAATGATTATTTTTTCCTTCACTTTCTTCTTAGCGTTTCGGCAAAAGCGCAGAACGTATGCCAAAACACGTTGCAGCTTCCGAAACGACTCATACTTCAGAAACACTGGCAACTGATACAAACAATACCACCGCGGGAACAGCAATGGCTTTACGCAAATCCGGAACTTCTTCATCAGACAGAGGTGTTGGAACCTCCATCTCATAGTCTTCACTACGCACGAACAATGGCCCATTCCACCAAAGATCATTCTGCTCAAGATTATCAGCGGATTGGCCACGGGACACTACATCTGCTGGGTTTTCCAGTGTATTTACATACTTCCACTTGAATTGGTGTCCAGTAGAGGTAATCTCACCGACACGATTGCGCACAAACGCTTCCAAATTGTTTGAATTCTTCGCTAGCCAAGCTAGCACCACTTGATTGTCAGACCACAAAACGATGTCTTCAAAATGAAGTGTCAGTGCTTCAATCACTTTCTTCGCAAGCCAATGTAGCAGCAGAGCCACCAACAGCTCCTATATTCGGTTTGGCACACAACAATCTTACGACCGCAGAATGACCAGCTACGACAGACCTGAGGTATACACATTCGCCGTATGCTGCGAGCGTTGCATCACCAAATCCATGCAACTGATAAGCAGCAGCACCAGTAACCACCACTTGACGAGGAATTCGGATATTGGTAACACCATTCAACGCATTCAGGAAATAGTCACATTTCTTCTTCATATCGTTTATCCCAATCCAATTCTTCCTTCCAGATAAAAAGTTCATCAAAAGTTTTCCGATCATAATAACTGGCGCCACTAGACCCAGAGGGTCAAACATTCTCGACACTAGCGACAACACATGCCGCTTAGTCGGACACTTCACGTCCGACGTTGGAAGGGAAATAAACTGCAGAGCATCCGAAGCAGGGTTCTACAAGAGTCCCAGCGTTTTTATCACATCGTTTGCACTACACTCATCAATGTAGACCAGTTCGATCACGGAATCTTATTCAGCAACTCAACATTGTTCGATGCCCACTTATGCAGATGAATCGTAGAGAAATTGCCTGGAGATCGCTTTGACTGATGGCACCAATCTTCATCACATCGTTGAGCGAGCTTCCAGACACCTTTGCAGACGCATCGAAAACCACGCGACACTTGGTAGTGGTATTCGATGATCGCAGAACTGCATGGTGAGGTAAGTACCATTTGATGGTACTTGGTGGATCCTTGCTTTCATCGACTTCCTTACAGTGACCAAGAACTTCGTACTCCTCCATGAAAGCCTGATACTGCTTTTTCAAATCTGGGCACTGCGAGAGCTTTCGCTTCAGTGTACGAAATCTTGGAATTACCCAACTCGCTGACGGTCTCCTTCAGAGGCAACTCGACTATGTTCGCATTCGTCATCTTCGGTGCTGAATTGATAAGCACTACCTATATTTTCAACCTCTCACAACCGCTGAATGAACTGACTCAACTCATCCAACGTGACGGTGTGCGAACGATCACCTTCATCGTATACACCACCAACAACCCAGCCAAATAGGGTTTCGCGTAGCATCGGAAGATTGTCGGGCTCAGTAAGGGTTCCTACTTGTAGAGACCTGAAGCTAAGTGCTAGTTCCACAGTGACAATATCACAACATTAAGTTTTCCCAAATTGTTGCACTGACCCTTCATTTTGATGACTGTATGATTGCCGAAATGATACGGAAATGGGTTAGTGATGTGATATTGTTTATACGAGCTGAGCGTGGGATCCTAGGTGACATTGATCGAGTCTCTTTATCAATTTGCTCTCCTTTGTTAATAACTTTGCTAAAAAAACCGTTTCTTTTCGTGTTTTCCGTTTGATGCGCTATATAATAGCTGCACATATCGAACTGTGTGCTGCAAATGGCTGAATATGTCTTTTCATGACCGTGGGGATGCAGGGAGGGAATCGATGAAGAGAGTCTGTCGATGTCGCTTGGGACCTTATGCAGTGTCCGCTTGTATTATTTTCTTCGTTTTATTGCTAATATTACGGTTTTCTCTTTTTGTTGTCCTCTATGTCAAACCAAATCAAATGTATTATGGACCGATCCTTCTTTCGGATGCTGAGCGGACTGTCATCTGGAAGGGTTGTGCAATAGGAGCGATTTTAATCCCTCCCAGTTTTGAAGACATTCCGGAGCGAGGATCCATTATCTTGTGTCAGAGGGATGATGGAAGTGGCGTATCCAGAAACACAATACAACAAAAGAAGGAAGTAGAATTGAAGGTAAACAAGTAGTAGAACATCGAAAACTGTAAGTATACTCGATCTATTCTAGTACTCTTGTATAAAACCTATTGTAAACCGGCTAGATCGTAGTCGTCGTCGCCGGGACGCATAGTCATGTGACGATTGCCAGATCCGTAATCACTCATGATAAAGCACACAAGGTTCTCAACATTAAATACATTGCACGGGTTGGGTTGCACAGAGGGTTGATTAGATGTAAATTGCTTTGAAACACCCGCATTGAATGGATGACGGAGTTTGACGTCACACTCCTTCAGACGTTTAGGCGGCGGGAGGGCGAGAGAGATGGCTGTTCAGTATACGGAGATAATTTAAAAAATTTATTTCTAATAGGTAAATCACAGTTTAAAACTCACTAATAATCTCTTTCAATCTCTTTTAATTTCTTTTTCTTTGACGGTGTGATGTTATCGATGCTCTATGTGACGAGAGCGCAAACAAAACGAGGCCATTTTTCAACGATACGATAATTACTTATGCGTTTTTCACACAAAACCATTCCAACCCTTTCCCTTTCTACAATCACTGAGCAGCTGGTTCACCATAAGTGTACCTCGCAGAACTTTTTTAACCCCCAAGGGTAAATATGCTGTGCTACTCACTCCTCTCCCCTTCCCTGGTGTATTATGGATGGTGTGAATATTAATCATCGGTGACATGGCCCCTGATCCCCTTGTACATCATAAAATGAAAATGAAAATGATATCTACTACAGCTGTAAGCAGCAACACTTGCTGCGTATGAGTGGCCACGTTCGAACACGCAGCTGTTGTCTGAACAGATATCGACGGTTGATCATCCTGATCTGTTGGTTTTGAAGATGGATTGCTGGATGGTTCCACTACTTACGTTGGTTTTTCTTCGGCATGTAGGAGGCTATGGTGCTGACGCTTGCATTTCTGACAAGTTTTCTCAGACGAATAGTCTACACTTCTATGGCTGCGCCGAAGACAGTTGAAACAAACGTTTCGCTCACGTACCTTGACTAATCTTTGCGACACAGAAAGCGACTTGAACTCAAAACAGGCGAAGTTCTGGTGTGCCTTTCCGCAAAATTCACACTTCATCCATAGGCGTAGCCATAGGGGGTAGGGGGGTCAGTTGTCCCTCCCCCCACTAAACTCATCAACACAAAGGCTTTCGGTGAAATGGCGTTCGGTGAAATGGCGTTCGGTGAAATGGCGTTCGGTGAAATGGCGTTCGGTGAAATGGAATTCGGTCAAATTTCCCATTCTAAATTTTTTTTTCGCCCCTCCCCAGCTCGAAACCTGGCTACGCCCTTGACTTCATCTTCGTTTCACTTGATGAAACTGCAGCGTGAGCCTTCTGCACCGTCGGCCTGGCTTGGCTGGAACTGAAACTGGTTTCTGACTGCTTTCTTCAACCCTTTCCAGAACGTTTGCTCCTTCAGGAACTTCAGCATCTCGTCGTAGTTGGGCTTGATAGTAGATTCCCAAAGATGACGTACATCGTGGTGAAATGCTGAAGCAAGTAGATGGATTTCGAAATCCTCTCCTACTCCATCGAACGGTCGTTCCAGGAACTTCAGTCCTTCGACATGCTTGGAACACTCGTCCACCAGGCTTCTTAATTCCACATGGCTCCGCTTCGTCATCCGCTTGATATTCAAGAGGCCAAGGATATGGCGTTTATTTTCATATATTTCCTCCAGAATTTTCCAAGCGTGGGCGTAGTTGCCCTCGTTGATTGTCTTGGCATCGATGAGACCAGCTGCACTTCCAACCAAGGATTTGTCCAACACATGGCCTTGAACTTCGGCCAGCTCTCGTACCGGCCATCGAATATAGGGATGGGCATCCGAAGTGGCTGATGAATCACAACCGGTGCTTGACGATTCGGAATGTCATTCAATCTGAATGCAGCCTTGGCAGTATCGATTCTTGTCACTTGCTCCTCAAGCAAGATGGCAACGATGTCGTGGAGGATGTCGTATTCTTCGTACCCCTGATCGTGGTGCTCACGATCGTCAACCAAAACAATTGCCATTATTTGATCGTGTATATTTTGATAACCTTTATGGGCCTCTTCCAACTTCCTCAGGTAGGCTTTTGTCTCTGCCTCAGTAAGCTGGACCACTTCACCTTTATCAGGACGGATAGCATTAAGTATTCGAGTGTTAATTTACCTTTTGCCTCGGCGGTGGACGAGTTTCTCCAGCTGCTCCTTTTCCATGGCAGCAATCTTTTCTGCCAACTTAACCTGCTTCTTCTGCTTTTTGCTCAAAGGAGTGGTGGAATACAGAGTAGACTGCCCAAGTGCAGAACTGAACTCCAGAGTTTCCGGGTACAGGTTTCGAAGCACTATCGTCCGACATGCCACCGTGGACACCACAACATTTCAAGCCTTATGCTCGACGGTGGTTGGGAACACAGCCAAGTCTATGCTCACGCAACCGGATCTCGCGGACACGGATATCCGAAACTGGAACTGGCTTCAAAACGAACTATACTTTCTTGTGGAAACTTTCCACGGCTTTTCAACCACTTAATCACTTGCTTGTTCTCTAAATGGGTTTCACCATTCTCACTTTTCAAAATGGCGACTGCCAGCTTCTTCTTCACTCTTCACAAAATGGCGTCATCGCATTTAGTTCACAAATATTACAATGGAATCCATGTGTTCACATCATTAATTTTTCGCGTCCAATTATCGTTTTACCACTACCAGTTATTCATCCGGGTTCCGGAAATTTCGGAGCAGCACTGCACTTCACATAGTATCCGGTTTGCAGGACCAACATGTTCGCGAGTGGACTGTATGCTTTTTAACCTTTTTCTTAATGGAAACTGGCGGACACTCCGAAAGACAACAATTTTATATCAGGGATTCGGAAACTCGGATGATAACACATGTTATTTAAACTGTTCCTTAAACCACTATATTTACACTTCTAGTAAACTTTCCCGGCTTAATGCCAAGAAGGAAAAGATTCCCCCTATTGTGATAACCACTTCCGATTTCCATGCTCGTGAAAGTTAAGTTTTCACTACAAATTGGATGTCGGGGTGAATGCCGTGTATTGGCTGAAACCTTGAATGGATTTAAATGTCTTCTCAAGTATCTTACTGAGAAGAAGCACAAATTTTTTACTTACGACACCAAAACTGAACGTGTGTTCAAGGTTGTCATGAAAGGACTGCCCAGTGGTGAATCCCTGCATCAGATCAAAGATGAACTGGCAAAATTACTTGGAGTTGTGCCACTCCAAGTAATCAAAATGAAAATGAAATCCCGTCCTGGCGATTCGCGCAACGGGATTTCTAATGATTTTTTTTTAGTTCACTTCAAGTCTAGTGAACTAAACAACCTTAAGGCCTTAGAAAAAGCTAGCCTTATGCTCCATGTCCGAGTGAAGTGGGAACACTTCAGGAAGCCTGGAGGAAATTTTCAAAACCTCACTCAGTGCCGTAAGTGCCAGGGATGGGGTCACGGAACTAAAAATTGCTACATGCCAGCTAAATGCATGAATTGTGGTGATTCCTCTCACGCAAAGGACGACTGTCATGTGAAGGAAGATCCTAAGAAATTTAAATGTTCAAATTGTGGTGAAAACCACAAATCCAATTTTTGAGAATGCGATTCTTCAATCTCGTTATATGCGACAGGTAGGAAACGCTACACGTTTCCGACCAGGTTCAAATTACTCTGCTGTTAACAACGGTCAGCGAGGAACAAATATTACATTCGTACCCGTAGGTACAAATATCACCCCTGCTTCAAATTTTTCATCTATATCTACTCCCTTCACTGCTAACAATGTTCAGCAAGTTAATGGACCTACCTATGCTGCTATTGCACCGGGTAGAAATCAAAATACTAACCAAAGTAATTCTAACGGAAATTTTGACAATTTTGACTTCGGAAGCATTACTGCCCCTAAAATGGACTTTGCAAACAATATTGTCATGACTTTTAAATTCAGTAATGTATTTTAAAGCACTAAACATTTTAAATTGTATTGTATTTTAAAGCATTAAACATTTTAAATTGGAATGCTCGATCTCTTAAAGATGATGATGATGATGATGGTCTCACCTCTTACCCCTACAAAGGTTTGAGCTGGACGATTTATCTTTAATATAATTGAATATGACATTTTAACCAGGTTGGCAAACAAAATCGAACTGGTTTCAGTTACAGATATAAATTCCCTCTAGAGTTTACAGTTGCTTAACAGCGATATAAATGTGGAAAAGCTCAGGCGTCCACCTCTTAGTTCGCCTTTTTGTCCACCTAAAATATTCATAAGTATTACAAGCGATCAAGAGTTAATGAACAATCAACAAAGCATCCTATTACACTAGCAACTCCGTAATCTGATGCTATCATTATTATCAGCAATATCAGGAATGTTCACGAACCCCCAACATTTGCCAGAAAACTTACTACTAACTCAAGGTATCTTCCAAATAAGCTTCAAAATTGCATTTTTTTTTTATCAAATGTTAAATTCAGTCCTCTATATCCGTAATACGCGCGCAAGGCTCAAACCTTTGTAGACTTTTTTTTTTTACTACTACTATTAAATCAAATATCAAAAATCCATCATCACCATCGTGGCGAACAAAATAGTTTTTGCAGTGCTACAATAATTATTAAAAAGTCGTTATGACAGCTATCCATATAAAATAATCCGTTAGAGATAACTTCGTCAAGATACATAATTTGTCAATCCATAAAAAAAATCAACTATTGGTGATGATGGAATTTTCTATATCCTCATAAAAAAACTCCCAGAGAGTACCTTGTCTTTCTTGGTAAAATTATTTAACAGATGTTTCCATTTGGCATACTTTTCTGATAAATGGAAAAATGCAAAAGTTGTTCCAATTTTGAAGCCGGAAAAAAATCCAGCTGAAGCTTCTAGCTACCGCCCAATAAGTTTGCTTTCTTCAATAAGTAAACTTTTTGAAAAGATAATTTTAAATAGAATGATGCTTCACATCAATACGAACTCAATTTTTGCAGATGAGCAGTTTGGATTTCGCCATGGGCATTCAAATACTCATCAACTCTTAAGAGTTACCAATTTAATTCGTTCAAACAAATCTGAAATCTACTCAACTGGAGTTGCTCTTCTAGACATAGAAAAAGCATTCGACAGTGTTTGGCATGAAGGTTTGATTGCTAAATTGGAAAAGTTTAATTTTCCACTCTATATTATGAAATTAGTTCAAAATTATTTAACTGACAGAACTGTGCAGGTAAATATTCAAAATTTCAAATCTAATCGACTACCTGTTAGAGCAGAAGTTCCTCAGGGTAGCATTCTTGGGCCTATATTGTATAACATTTTCACATCGTTTGGTTTGCCTCAGGGTTGCCACAAATCTTTGTTCGCTGATGACACAGGCATTTCCGCTAAAGGAAAAAGTCTTCGTGTTATTTGCAGTAAACTGCAGAAAAGTTTAGATATTTGCTCTTCTTATTTACAAAAATGGAAGATGTCACCTAACGCTTCTAAAACTCAACTTATAATATTTCCACATAAGCCAAGAGCTTCCTTTTTGAAACCTAGTAGTAGTCACATAGTCACTATTAACGGAGTTGTAATTTCCTGGTCAAACCAAGTGATTTATCTTGGACTTTTACTTGACCAAAAATTTACTTTTAAAGATCACATTGAGGGTATTCAAGCCAAACGTTACACATATATAAAATGTTTGTATCCTCTTATAAACAGGAAATCCAAACTTTGCCTGACGAATGAACTTCTAATATTTAAATAAGTTTTCAGACCGGCCATGCTTTACGCTGTGCCAATATGGTCTAGTTTTTGAACTCCCAGGAAAAAATCCCTTCAAAGGATTCAGAACAAAGTTCTGAAGATGATTTTGAAGTTGCCTCCCTGGTACAGTACTACCGAGGTACATAGAATTTCAAATGTTGAGACTTAAGAACAAATGTCCAACAAAATAATTAATTATTTCAGGCGAAAATCGTTGCAATCCTCAATTGCAACGATTAATTTCCTTTATACTTAGATAAGATTAAGTTTTAGTTTGTAGTTTTAAGATTTCAGTTGTTATACTGACATGCAGGTTTAAAACGCCTGCTTAAAATACTGAATTGCCATGGCAGGAACAATGTTATAACACTTAGATATATATCATAGGCTGGTAAGTTACTGTAGTAACTGGAGCACCTAGGTTAAAATTAAATGTAATTTATTTTGAATTTGGAACAAATGAAGAGTTAAAAAAAAAACTATATTTACACTTATTTACATTTATTTCCTACTGTTGCTCTCACATGACCAAACATGATCTTCACTTGGTGGAAGCTTTCGGAGAATGATATTGGCTTCCCGTCTCCTGGTAGGGTTTCTCCTCACGTTCGTGCTATCTCGCTCTCGTTTTGTTGCGATGTTCGTGTAGCAGTACGCAGGGTTGCCACATATACAGATTAATCTGTTTTTTACAGATTTTTTTGTTTTGTTATGTTTTGTTGAAATAGTGATATAGTATGTTTGAATCAATAACAAAATACATTAGGCCCTGAAACAAAAATAAATTTTTCTGCGTGCAGATACTGAAATGTTTTGGGGGAGTGAAAGGGTGAGATACATTCGGTTTGCTTATGGGATTTGTCCGTAATAGTAAATAGTATCAGCACGTCTTGCGTCTTGCGTTTGCGTTGTGGATACGGTTCGTAAGTATCAGGAAGACATTTTACATTTTGTCGAATCAAAGCTTAAGTGCCGATTAAATTTCCCCAAAAAATATTTGCGAGAACTTCAAAAAAAAAAAAAAATGTCTTAAAGGACAGTCGAGGCATATTTTTCTAAAGGTACGCTTATTTATAGCTTTTTTTTTGTGAATTTCACTCTAACTCATAATATTTCTTAGCAGGTGGAAAGTTGTCGGTCGTACCACTTAAGGCTACAGCATGCGAAAAAGAACAAGTCCGATTTTGAACGAGAAAACAGCTAATTTCGCAACACCCGCTGGGAAGTTTCCACTCGATCCCAATAAACAATCGGATGTGCCTGAAAATTTTGAAGAAAAATCAAACCTTTCCGTTGGTAATCGGATGAAAGCTCAGGAATATCTTAGGAATCTAAATATTATTGTTTTAATTATTGTTAGTAATTGTTACCAATATTATGTTTCCATTTTAACCTTATTCTAATTAAATAGATGCACCAGACGTTCCTTCAAGTTCCTCCAAGGTGGCTGGTTCTGTCTCGTTGGAAAAACCGGGTTTCAGTGAAGCACCTACACAAGCCAGTGGTAGGTTTTCTTACAATGAAGTAAAAACTGTCGTCTAAATTTATTCTTTTTTTTTAGAGGTCTATCGTCAGATGTGTCAAATGGCAGTCAACCATATGCAGATAATTCAGACGAATCACCAAGATCTAATCCTGTAACCGCAAAAATCATGAAAAGGAAAAGAAGCAGAACCTTAAAAGAACCGAAAGCAAAGGTAATTCAACGATTTTCTTTTAAATGGCTTGATTCCCCCGAACTTATATGTTTCGAGAAGTACCAAAATGATACGGAGATTTATACAAAATGATACAGGAGATTGTTGACCTCAAGCTGTTGAAGATCCTCCATCTGTCCGCTACGAGATGGCTTTCTCTAGAAACTCACACTTGACTTGACGATAAAGTTTAAAATTTCTCAGAGTTCTTTCTAAAACTCTTTTAAATTTTCTCTGAAATACACCCTCAAATGTAAAATCTTCGTAAAAAAAATACGTCTGCTTCAAGAATATTAAAATTTATCATAAGCCCAAAATCTTATGTTGTTCTGAAAAACAGTAGCATCAGAGTTAGATATTTTTTTCCGATTTTTCATCGAAACTCACAGGTTTTTCTCGATGGCTTCGAATTCCTGGATCACTGGTCCCCTGCTCATCCCCCACCTGCCCGATATGAGGAAATTGCCAGTCGGATCGGATGATATCGAGTAGATACGGATTGAGCTTAATGCAAAAACAGCTCGTTGAAGAGGTGAGTCTCCTACCACCGCTGGTTGTCGCCCGTCTCACCACAAGGAAGTTTTCCTGTATGGCAGAGAGAGAGAGGAGAGGGAAAAAATCTATCTCTTACCGCTGGCGATGATGTTGCTATTTATTGCTTGCTGCTTAGCGATCCGCTCACCACACCGAAAATGAACAAAGGTGCGATAGTAACAGAACAATATTCAACCAAGAAGAACTCGAATATGTTTGTCGTCAAGGCGTTGGCTCGGGTATCGTTGAAGTGTCACCGCAACGTTTTTGAAGTGTCACCGCAGCTTTGAAGCACCGCCGCAGCGTCGTTGAAGTGTTTTGAAGCGCCGCTGTATTTTGAGGCGACACCGCAATTTGAAGCGCCGCCGCATTTTGAGGCGCCGCTGCAATAAGAAGCGCCGCCTCATTTTGCAGCGCCGCCTCAATATGAAGCGCCGCCTCATTTTGAAGCGCCGCCTCAATTTGAAGCGCGGCTGCATTTTTAGGCGCCGCCGCAATAAGAAGCACCGCCGCAATAAGAAGCGCCGCCTCAATTTGAAGCGCCGCCTCATTTTGAAGCGCCGCCTCAATTTGAAGCGCGGCTGCATTTTTAGGCGCCTCAAAATGAGGCGGCGCTTCTAATTGCAGCGGCGCTTCAAATTGAGGCGGCGCTTCAAAATGAGGCGGCGCTTCAAAATGAGGCGGCGCTTCAAATTGAGGCGGCGCTTCTAATTGCGGCGGCGCCTAAAAATGCAGCCGCGCTTCAAATTGAGACAGCGCTTCAAAATGAGGCGGCGCTTCAAATTGCAGCGGCGCTGCAAAATGAGGCGGCGCTTCTAATTGCAGCGGCGCTTCAAATTGAGGCGGCGCTTCAAATTGAGGCGGCGCTTCAAATTGAGGCGGCGCTTCAAATTGAGGCGGCGCTTCAAAATGAGGCGGCGCTTCAAAATGAGGCGGCGCTTCAAAATGAGGCGGCGCTTCAAATGAGGCGGCGCTTCAAAATGAGGCGGCGCTTCAAATTGAGGCGGCGCTTCAAATTGAGGCGGCGCCTAAAAATGCAGCCGCGCTTCAAATTGAGGCAGCGCTTCAAAATGAGGCGGTGCTTCTAATTGCAGCGGCGCTTCAAAATGAGGCGGCGCTTCAAATTGAGGCGACGCTGCAAAATGAGGCGGCGCTTCTAATTGCAGCGGCGCTGTAAAATGAGGCGGCGCTTCAAATTGCATCGGCGCTTCAAATTGAGGCGGCGCTTCAAAATGAGGTGGCGCTTCAAATTAAGGTGGCGCTTCAAAATGAGGCGGCGCTTCTAATTGAGGCGACGCTGCAAAATGAGGCGGCGCTTCTAATTGCAGCGGCGCTGTAAAATGAGGCGGCGCTTCAAATTGCAGCGGCGCTTCAAATTGAGGCGGCGCTGTACAATGAGGCGGCGCTGCAAAATGAGGCGGCGCTTCAAATTGAGGCGGCGCTGCAAAATGAGGCGGCGCTTCTAATTGCAGCGGCGCTTCAAATTGAGGCGGCGCTTCAAATTGAGGCGGCACTTCAAATTGAGGCGGCGCTTCTAATTGCAGCGGCGCTTCAAAATGAGGCGGCGCTTCAAATTGAGGCGACGCTGCAAAATGAGGCGGCGCTTCTAATTGCAGCGGCGCTGTAAAATGAGGCGGCGCTTCAAATTGCAG